>NC_037679.1:3683693-3730604 GCF_003255815.1 Theropithecus gelada
TTTTTTGTATTTTTAGTAGAGACGGGGTTTCACCGTGGTCTCGATCTCCTGACCTTGTGATCCGCCCGCCTCGGCCTCCCAAAGTGCTGGGATTACAGGCGTGAGCCACCGCGCCCGGCCCAAGCTTTTCAAAATATGTGTATTTGGTTTCCCCTGAATTCCAGTAGAGTTTCTATTGATAAATATTATCCAAATTCATTTTTCTGGAATGGTCCTATTATGCGCATAATGATGCAGATTTTGGAAAATCAACAACAACAAAAAAGCATGTCTGTACTTTCAACAAATACTTAAAAGATCTTAAAAACGAGTTAGAAACATGGGTAAGAGTTTCTACTCAGAACAATAACAATGATTTCACCAGGAAAAACTATCTAATCAGATAGATGTTTGATAGGACAAGACAAAGTGTAAAGGAATAATAGTCAAAGAACCTTTGGGCTGAAAGTGTCTCAAACTTACATTTACTACTGTTACAAAAGAAGATTCAGCTATTGATAGACTATGAACACAGAGGCCAGTGCAAGATTAACAACCTCATTCTATTCTCCTGTGGAGACAATCTTGGAATAACAAATTCAGGCCATTATGTAGCAGTAGAAGAAAAAATACAGACAAAATAGGCTTCCTTTTGTAAAAAACAATAAATATGAGTAAGGTGCTAGCAGGACTGACAGAGAGTGAGTTCACAGTGTGGCATGTAATTGAGCTGAATTTTGTATAATAAATCTGAGATAAATTCTAGGCAAGGTAACTAAGAAATGGAAGAGAACCATGGCAACCACCTACTGCTATTTAAAAAGTATACCCTAAACTTCTCCTCTAGAAGAATAAGGTGAGTATTGCAACTGGATATGACAAAAAGAGGGAAAGTCTTCATTTGATGCAGGCTCAGCTTTTGGATGAAGAGCTATTTAACTGTCAATCTTCTGAAGGACCTAATAAATCCTGAAGACATCCTATACCAGACAAAGTAAAGTATATATATATATGTGTGTGTGTGTGTGTGTGTGTGTATACCACACACATACACATATACACAACACTGCATACTCACTATACCTTTTTTTAATTCCTTAAAACTCTGACATAATGTGCTTTGATGCCCTTGGTGGTTAATATTTATTGACTAAATTAATGGACCCAAATGTCTGCTGATACTATACCTCCTAGGAACCATTCTGGGTATCCACTAGGAACCATTCTGTATGTCTGCTGATACTATACCTCCTAGGAACCATTCTGAGTATCCACTGATGAACAAAACAGAAACAACAGACATTATCCTTGCTTTGTGGGTGTACAGAAGCAGGAGAAAGACAGTTAAGAAGAAAAAAAAAAGTTGGTGACTGTTAGCTTCTAAAGGAAACAAAATAGAATCCCAGTGGATGGGGAAGATACTATTTAGACAGAGCAGGAAGAAAAGGTAATTTTTAGGTAAAAATATAGAGGATGGGTAAGAGCCAACTGTGCAAAAGGAGAGGGAGAAATTATGTTTCAAGTAATAGGACAGAATATAGAAAATTCCTGAAGAAAAAAGAAGATCGAAATTTCTTCTAGGAAATAAGAGGCCAATGAGACTAAATAGGAGAAGCAAGACATCAAGTGGAATGAGACAAGTTAGGAGAGGGAGGGAGGGGACACATGAGAGCTTTGTAATAGGGAGCCACTAAATGGCAATAAGCAAAGGCAGAACATGGGCCAATTTTCTACTTTTAAATTATTACTCTGGCTGCTGTGTGGAGAACATACTGGAGACAGAAAAGCAAATGTAACAAACCAATAAAGAAGTGACAACAATTTGCTGACTTAGACTTCTATAATGGGAGGGAGACAGAGACAAGGTGTGGATTTGAGTTTTTTATTTTGAAAACTAAAACAAAGGACATGTATATAAATTGGGTGTTCAGAGTGAAAGAGGAATCAAGGGTAGCCTCAGTGTCTATGGTGTTAGCAAATGGGTGGTGAATGAAGCAAAAGTGGGTAAGATTGGGAGATAAACATTTTCTTACTCTAAATCCCAATTTGCTCCTTGGGTACAATAATCCTTTTCATAGGTGAGTAACAGAATTTCATATTATCTAATTAACCACATGTTATTTCTCAGCCAATCCTGTAGGCACTTTAAATACCTTTTAATATTTTTAATCCTTAAAATACCTTTAAAAGGTAGGTATAATTTTTCCATTTTACCAAAAGAGAGTGTCAGGGAGGGTTAGTAACTGGTTGAGTTTCCCAGTTAGTATGTGATAGGTCTGTCTATACACCCCTTAATTCCTGACTTCAGCCAACGTTTATCCAGTATATTATAGTATATTATATTGTTTTTACCCTCATCTTGCTTCCATCATTAGAATTTTATATAAGCAAATGACCATAGCACATAGTTTATAACTCTGTTTAGCAATCAATTCACTTTGTCTTTTATTAATTTTAGTTGAATGACTAAATAAAAACATTTCTACATCCCTTCATGGACTATAAAGTCTGCAAGGGTATATGTCTTTTTTTTTAATCCTCCACAGCATCAAGAATATGCCTTCCGAATAGCAGCTAATAAATATGTATTTTTTAAAACCTCTTGTTCTAGGCACTACTGAAAATATCTCACATATATATTAACTCATCTAATCCTTACAGCAAGTGTGAGATATTACTTTCCTTCCCATTTCATATAAGGGAAATGGAAGCACTGAGAGTTAAGCAACTTCCAAAAGGTCACACAGTTAATAAGCTACATAACCAGAATTCAAACACAAGTGGTTGGGCTCTAGAATGATCCTGTGGACAGTACAATAGAGTAGTCTCTGCTTATTGATGGGGGATATTCCAAGACCTGCAGTGAATGCCTGAAACCATGAATAGCACCAAACCCCATATCTGCTATGTTTTTTCTTATAAATACATACTCATGATAAAGTTTAATATCTGAATTCAGCATGGTAAGAAATTAGTGACAATAATGAAATAGAAGACTTATAACAATATACTGTAATCAAAGTTATGTGAGTGTTCTCTCTCTCTCAAAATATTTTATTGTACTGTACTCAACCATTTTTGGATTATTGCAGATTTTGGTTGACTGCAGATGACTGAAACCATGGAAAGCGAAACTGTACATAAGAGGGGACTACTGTACTGCCTAGTGAATGTGAAGTGAAAAGTTAAACTTAAGGAAAGAAGTCAGAGAAAAACTTGAGTGAATGGAGCTTACAAATCTCTCTTAGGCAATGTAATTATTTTGAATGCTAAGTCAAAATACTACTGAGATACTTTAATTTTGCCTCCCTAAGTAGTCCTACTACTTAAAAGCTTACAAATTTGGGATGCTACTTGAACTTCTCTAGCTTCAGTTTCCTCATATGTAAAATGGGGATAACAATAGTACTGAGCTAAAATATGGTTAATAAGATTAAATAAAAAATGCATATAAAGGGTTGTAAGCATTGTGTCCAGCACATAGTAAGCACAGATCCTGAGATGTTCTGCTCAAGACAGGCTTCCAGAGTGCAATAGCACATATGCATTCTAAACACCTAGAATTTGAGGACACCAAAAACCAAGAGCATAGAGGGAAATGCCAAGGAGTGGGTAGCAGGGCGCCTACACAAATCCATCAGGGACTGGCACTGATATACAACCAAAAAAACATGAGTTTGGGGATGATGAGCCTGAGTTAGCCAAAGTTTGCAACCACATGTCTAGTTCACATACATTCTAGGAATGATTTTGTTTTCCCTAAAGTGATGGAAGAAGAGAGCAGACAGATGTTGTTTCCTCTCCCTATTTGAATAATGGTTCCTCCACTTAGAAAACCTTCCTTATACCTTATACAAAAATTAATTCAAGATGGATTAAAGAATTAAACGTTAGACCTAAAACCATAAAAACCCTAGAAGAAAACCTAGGCAATACCATTCAGGACATAGGCATGGGCAAGGACTTCATGACTAAAACACCAAAAGCAATGGCAACAAAAGCCAAAGTTGACAAACGGGATCTAATTAAACTAAAGAGCTTCTGCACAGCAAAAGAAACTACCATTAGAGTGAACAGGCAACCTATAGAATGGGAGAAAATTTTTGCAATCTACTCATCTGACAAAGGGCTAATATCCAGAACCTACAAAGAACTCAAACAAACTTACAAGAAAAAAAAACAAAACAAAACATCAAAAAGTGGGCAAAGGATATGAACAGACACTTCTCAAAAGAAGACATTTATGCAGCCAACAGGCACATCAAAAAACGCTCATCATCACTGGCCTTCAAAGAAATGCAAATCACAGCCACAATGAGACACCATCTCACACCAATTAGAATGATGATCATTAAAATGTCAGGAAACAACAGGTGCTGGAGAGGATGTGGAGAAATAGAAACACTTTTACACTGTTGGTGGGACTGTAAACTAGTTTAACCATTGTGGAAGACAGTGTGGCGATTCCTCAAGGATCTAGAACTAGAAATACCATTTGACCCAACCATCCCATTAGTAGGTATATACCCAAAGGATTGTAAATCATGCTGCTATAAAGACACATGCACACGTATGTTTATTGCGGCACTATTCACAATAGCAAAGACTTGGAACCAACCCAAATGTCTGTCGATGATAGACTGGATAAAGAAAATGTGGCCCATATATGCCATGGAATACTATGCAGCCATAAAAAAGGATGAGTTCATGTCCTTTGTAGGGACATGGATGCAGCTGGAAACCATCATTCTCAGCAAACTATCACAAGGACAAAAAACCAAACACCACATGTTCTCACTCATAGGTGGGAACTGAACAATGAGAACACTTGGACACAGGAAGGGGAACATCACACACCAGGACCTGTCGTGGGGTGGAGGGAGTGGGGAGGGATAGCATTGGGAGATATATCTAATGTAAATGATGAGTTAATGCGTGCAGCATAACAACATGGCACATGTATACATATGTAACAAACCTGCACATTGTGCACGTGTACCCTAGAACTTAAAGTATAATAATAATTAAAAAAAAGAAAATCTGACAACTTAAGCAAGTTATTCAACCTCTCTGAGATTTAGCTTTCTCGACTATGCAACAGGGATATCTGCTGCATAGAGATGAAAAAGACATAAAGCCTGTCTTCAAATAACATATAATTTAATAGGGGAAGATGGATGTGTAAACAACTAATACAAAATCAAACAGATTTAATTAAGAGCTATAGAAATGCAGATGAAAAAATCTATTGCAAATGTCATCCTGTGACTAGGAAAGTGAATACTAAATCCACTTAAGTTTCAATCCATTGGCTGCTAAATTATCCCACTTTCTAATGAGAAGACACAAAGAAACTTATATAAGTGGGAGCTGTTTATTAAGCAACAGAAGGTGAATAGAATTTCAATAAGTGAAGAAAAAAATTAAAAAATAAAGATGGCTGTTCTAGTCAATGAAAAACCACATTAGCTAAGACATTCTTAGACAACATATAATAAAACTTGCCATAATGGGATAAGTGGGGTCTCAAAATCCAATCTAGTAAAATAAAGATAGAAATGTTATGAGATTAACGACAAAAAGTATTTTTCAATGGATTGTCCAGTTACTAGGTGATGCATCATGTGGTTGGAAGGTGAGGGTAAAGGTGTCCTTGCTACTCTTGGTTTTAGGCACTGTAGCTATTCAGTTTTCTGACTCAAAGTAGAAGAGAGCAGTGGAGATTGCTGCATAGGTCACTATGCTTGGAGGTGGCTCCACTGTGTGGAAGAGGCAGGCAGAAACAGATGGGGAGAGTTATAGGGCTGGACTCTGGGAATGACATGTGTTGGAAGCACTGAAGTTTCCTCCCACTAGAAAGAAGGTTCAGCATATGCCATCTGTCAAATCCTTGCAATGTTAAATATGTTTCAAATTTAACTGCTAAATCCTCAAATGATCATGAGTCAGTCACTCCCTACTTCCCTTCTTCCTCCCTCAACCCAAAAAAGTTAAGACCTTTAGTTCACCCTGGGTTAAGGGGGCTGGATCCAGCTACATCAGCATTTGAATTATAGTGTGGTACCTTAACAAGTTCTACTATAATAGTTTTGCAAAGCAGAAGCCTATGGTTTAAGGACACAGAAGCTGTAAAAAGACATGAAACTAGAAAGGGAGACTGCTCTGCTAAGGTTTGTGAGTGTTACTCTGTGGGCGATGAGAAGTCAATGAAGTTTCTAGAGAGGGAAACAACTACACTGCATGTAAAGACAAAGTTGGTGACCAAATTGAGGTCATAATGAAGAGGCAAAAAACTTACAGAGAATGAGATAGTATCATATCTAATATTTTCAGGTAAAAAAAAAAATGAAGCCTTGAACTGAGATTGTGGCAGTGGGAATAACAATGCCATCATATATATATATATTTGCTGTTGTTGTTTTTTTGTTTTTGAGACAGAGTCTGGCTCTGCTTCCCAGGCTGGAGTGCAGTGGCGCGATCTCAGCTCACTGCAACCTCCGCCTCCCAGGTTCAAGCGATTCTCCTGCCTCGGCTTCCTGAGTAGCTGGGATTGCAGGCACATGCCACCATGCCCGGCTAATTTTTATTTTTTTTTATTTTTTTTTATTTTTTTTTTATTTTTAGTGGAGACAGGGTTTCACCATGTTGGCCAGACTACTCTCTAACTCCTGACCTCAGGCGATCCGCCCACCTCGGCCTCCCAAAGTGCTGGGATTACAGGCTTGAGCCACTGTGCCCAGACACAATAGCATCTTATATTTTCATAATGCTTTGAACATTCTTTGATGTATAATCTTGTCATAGAACCACACGCCAACCAAGCAGATTAAGGAGAAAGGACAATGTAGATCCTTCCTTATTTTTCTCCTTCTCTCTTCCTCCCTCCCTCCTTGTCTGCCTGCCTGCTTTGGTAATCTAGCATCTGAACCACCTCTCTATTTTGGAAACATCATCCACTGTGTGATTCCAGGTAGGAGGCAGGGTGCCCCTACCACTACAGAAGCCAAAAGAGGCAAGATGCTTTCTGTCCCACCAATCTGCTGCCACTTGGCAAATCCAAATAATTTATGTCTTGCAACATAAATTAATACAACTATAAGCTTCTGCCCAGGAATTCTGAATGTAGAGTGAGTGAGTGGAAGGCAAAGAGATAGTTGGAATTCAACTTCAGTGCTGTGTGTCCCCACATCCTGCAGTGGTCCCCAGTGGCAGGGGTGATACATACTACAATTGCCCCATCCTGAGAAGACTCACAGCACTGAAGGCTTTGGAGATGACTTGGTCTCTGCACATTTTCCAGACTGCTCCTCAAGCTTTGTGTATTCTTTGAGCCCCCATATCCTGCCATGAAATCTCTTTAAGCTTAAGACAGCCAGTTTTTCTTATTATTTGCAACTGAAAGCCTTGCCTACAAACAAAGAAATCATATTTTCCCCGTTTGCTAACAGGACACTGAGATTCAAGAAGGCTGAGAGTTGCCTGTGATCACAGGAGCATTTAGTTGGCAGCTGCACAGGGCTCTTCCCACTAAGATCTATCAGTTGTTTATCACTGGACTCATCAAATTCTGCACAGGAATGTGTAAAGAACTACTGCTAAAGGAAGGGTAATACCACTGATTACAATGTGTGTAAAGGGAAGCTGAATAAAATAAAAAACGTCATTAATATCAGGCAAGCTAAAACCTGCAGCCTCAGGGTGCACTCCTCTCGCAAAGGAGTTGCAAATTGTAACATATTCGCTTTCATTGATTAACTTACAATGAAATCCTGCAAAATGAATCTAGGTGATGTATTCCCTTGGATAATTACATTTTATTTCTTATAATATCTTGTTACCTCCTTACAAGCCATTGACTGCTATTTCCTTTTAAAAGATATTACGTCTATTGAAGAACAGACTGACTGTTATGGACTGAATGTTTTTATCTGCCCCCACGCCCAATTTTTTTGTTTTTTCTGAGACTCCGTCTCAAAAAAAAAAAAAAAAAAAAAAAAAAAAAAGACTGGAGTGCAGCGGTATGATCTCAGCTCACTGCAACCTCCGCCTCCCAGATTCAAGCAATTCTCTCCTGCCTCAGCTTCTGGAGTAGCTGAGACTACAGGTGCCTGCCACCACACCCAGCTAATTTTTGTATTTTCGGTCGAGATGGGGTTTCACTACGTTGGCCAGGCTGGTCTCAAACCCTTAACCTTAAGTGGTCTGCCTGCCTTGGCTTCCCGAAGTGCTGGGATTATAGGCATGAGCTATTGTGCCTGGCCCCGCCCCCCAATTTATATGTTGAAGCCCTAACCCCAATGTGGCTGTATTTGGAGATGGGGCCTTTCAGGAAGTAATTAAGGTTAAATAAGGATATAAGGGTGGGGCGCTGATCCAATAGGTTAATTGTCCTTATAAGAAGAGACACCAGAGAAATCTCTTTCTTTCTTTGCCTGCTCCTAAAGGCCACATGAGGACACAGTGAAAAGGCAACTGTTTGCAAGTCAGGAAGGGAGCCCTCACCAGAAATTAAATTGCCCTGAACCTTGGTATTGGACTTCTAGCCTCCAGAAAAGTGGAAAAGTAAAATAAATTTCTGTTGTTTAAGCTGGGGGTCCCCAAAGCCTGGGCTGTGGACTGGCACCAGTCTGTGGCCTGTTAGGAACTGGGTCACACAGCAGGAGGTGAGCAGCAGGTGAACAGGTATTACTGCAGCAGCATCAGTAGATTCTCATAGGAGCATGAACCCTATTGCGAACTACACATGCAAGGGATCTAGGTTGCACGCTCCTATGAGAATCTAATGCAGAACAGTTTCATCCAGAAACCATCCCTACCCCACCCCACTTGTCCATGGAAAAAATTGTCTTCCATGAAAAAAAATGTATTCCATGAAACCAGTCTCTGGTGCCAAAAAGGTTGGGGATCACTGATTTAAGATACGCAGTCAATGGAATGTTTTTATGGCAACATAAGTAGTCTAAAAATCCAAAGCCATTAAAAGCCAAAACAAAATCCAGTATTCAATAGTTTCACTTCCATAGATATTTTCTACTTTACTGACAAATTTTATGCATTTGTTGATCTACACATTTTTTTTTCTGTTATACACTGTGCAATAAACTAAACTTCTAGATTTTAAATTGGGCAACTGATACTACACTATAATGATATATATATTCTCTCTGTGACTATACTATTTAAGGTTATTATAATTTAAGTTTGAAAGGGAAACTAATGCAGATGATTCAAAATTTATTGAAGTGTCTACTGGTTCTTCTGGGGTTTATTTCAGAGTGACTTGTGCATCTAGTAGGAATATGACGCATAAAGAAGACAAACCTTTGACATTAATTCTTATATTAAAATCCATGGTTTAAGATGATCATATTTATGATCATTTGAACACCATAAATCATGGGTTACAAGCTAAAAATGCTCCAATTTGTGGGTCAGACAGATAAAGCAAATGGGTGAAACAGGCCAGCTATAAGAATTCCTAGTATTTATCTGAACATGTTTTTCTACTGGAACTGAATCTCAGTGACTAGGAGAGGGGAGACCTTCTTCCAAGAGGGCTGTTATTATTTCAGCTGTAATTGATAGGTGAGGTACAGCAAATGCAGATCCAAAATTAATAGGGATTCATCTGAAAATCTGGCTGGAAATCCAGATTTTAATGACAAAATATTTTGAATGTTTAAGTGTTGAATCATTAAAATACCCAAAAGCCAGACAAATCCCCATTGAGAGCTAATGTGGCCCAAAGGTCACCAATGGATGGCTCAGGAGTAGCCTTGCTGGCATACAGTACTCCTGAATTAAAAGGTCATTCTCAACAATCCTGCATTCTGAAGATTATGACAACAATGACACTCCAATAACCATCTAAATCTACATTTTTGATAGTTTCCAAAATTATTGTCTGTGAACTTCCTTCACATTATTAAGTTCAGAATCTCCTTTAAAAAAAGGGCAGATGAGAAATTTGCTATCTATTTATTTTATATATTATATGTTGGGTAAATGTATAGTCTATTTCTGTGAGATTTTGTGTTTGTGTGTTTATGTTCACTGGAAACAGACAATGAAAATGTTTTAAAAATGTTGAGCACCGCTCATTTTTACAGCAAAAACCAAATATGGAAAAATCAACTCAATCATTAAAGTGAGGAATTTAGGCATAAACATGAACTGAATCCTCTTCTCAACAGACTGTCCCTCTAATTCTCTCTACAAACACCAAACTTGCTCCAGAATTATTTATTCTCTTCAATCATTAGGGAAAAAATTGGAACTAAACATCATTTTTAAATATAGTTGTGGACAAGTCAACAGGGCATTAGTTTTCTATTGTTGCCATAACAAATTAAACCTGGCAGCTTGAACTATGTTTATTTATAGTTCCACAGGTCAGAAGTCCAACATACATCTACCAGGCTAAAATCACAATGTCCACAGGCCTGAGGTTCTCCCTGGAGGTTCTAGTGGTGAATCTGTTTCCTTGCCTTTTCCAGCTTCTAACAGATGTCTATGTTCCTGCTCATGACTCCTTATCTATTTTCAAATCCAGTAAGGTTGCATGTCTCTGACCAGTCTTCCATAGTCACATCTCCCTCTTAAGTGTCTTCTAAGGACTCATGTGATTAGACTGAGACCACCTGGATAATCCAGGATAAGCTCCTCATTTCAAGGTCCTTAACCTTAATCGTATCTGAAAAGTCCCTTGTGCCATGTAAGGTAGCATATTATTCACAGATCTGGGGATTAGGATGTCAACATCTTTGGGGGGCTTTTATTCTACCTACCACAAATACCAAAAATAATAACAAGTATTATTTGCTGAGTGCTTATTATGTTGCAGGGATCATACTAACTACTTTGCATGCCTTTTTCTTATTCTATTATAAAAACAACATATAATTTATGTGACATCATTCCATTTTAAAGATGAAGAAACTGAAACTAAAGAGTTAGGCAAATTGTTCATCATCACAAGTAGTGGATAGCTGAAGAAGAATTTAAATCTAAGAAGCATGAGTGAGTTATTATCCATAAGCTAAAATGCCACAAAATGATCCTGGAGAAAAGGGGGCCAGGGAAAGATTACGATTTGATTTGGACAAACTACAGAGATTCTACGAACTTCTTAGCCATTTCCTGTCTTCTGGTTGTTGTTAGTTGTTGTAGTTCACTATATTTTTGCAAATCATCTTTTAAATTCCTCAGATAACAACTTAATGGTAATGAATTTATTCTAGAAAAATTCTAAAATCAGTTCTCACTAGGCCACACTGAAAATTTGCTTTCATGGAGTTCCAAGAACACCAACAAAACCTGCCTTCTTTGAAATGTAATACCATATCACCTTAATACTAGGCCTGCACTGATTATCAGAAGTCTCATCAATTTAGTAAACATTTTTTCAGCAAAAAAGAAAACAACATACAACAAAGACAAAATAAAGCATTAACACTTAAAGTTGCACATCTTAATTAGAATGTCTACAGACTGACAGAAATGTTTCAGAAACCATAAATGTGTCTTAGAATTTTCCGTAAGACTTTCTGGCTTTACCTCTTACAATTCCATTCACACCAAACTTGCTATTATACAATAACCTCCTCTTCCTGCTTCTTGAAATGTCTTCTCTCACTTCTTTCTCTCTTGAAATGTCTCTTCATCCTTAAAAACCTCAATTTCAATGTCACTTAGTTGGTGATGTGTGGCCATACCCAGGCTTCGGCCAGATGACTCACTGCCTTCTCTGAGCTCCCCATAGCTCTCTGTACATTTCTTTGTTACAAATTGTACCACATTGTGCTGTAATGATTGATTTACACTATTCCCATCTATTAAATTGGACAATAACTCTACCATGTACCTATATGAAAGCTCTGGTGTAAAGAAAAGTAAAAGAAATGTGTGACAACTTATGAGTTTTTCACAATCACTCACACAAAGTTCCTACAGCATGCATTTTTACTACTCTAACTCTCTCTACTCTTATCCTTCAACCTGATACAGTTTATCTGTGCTTGGCTGAAGTGGGTTAATTAACTACATATAGTACTCATCGTTTGTGGTAGTCAGTCTCTAAAATGGTCCCCTATGATATCCATCTCCTGAAAGCTATGCCTTTGTGTAATCCCCTACAGTTTAGTGTGGGCTGGACCTAATGATTTGCTTCTCACCAATAGTTTGCAGCAAAGGTAATAGGATGTCAGTTCCTACTGGAATGCAGCTATTCCACAACCAGATTCCTGTCCCACAGACACAGTAAGGAAACATTCTCCAAGCAGTCAGTGTGGCTGTGTCTCACCCCAGCAGAAGCACACAGGAGAGATAAGGCTTCTGTTTTAGGGGAAGAAACTCAGTCTCAGGGCCCAAAACCATAACTTGTCATGAATGTGACACTGCAGAGGCACCCCGGGCTGGGGAGGAAAGAAGAGCAGCGAGACGAGGCAATGTCACCAGGAGGTTATACACCCACTGCAAGATTGGATCAGCAACAGAATGTGAAGATGAACTCTGCTCCATGGAGCACTCAAAAGGTGGTAAGGCAGAAGGAAGGTCAAAATTCATCCTGGCTAACATGTCAAAGCCAGCAATCAAGAAAGGAAATGAAAGGTATCTGTTGAGCTTCGAATTCAGCAATCCTCTCCTCTACAGGTGTCTGTTGCTAAGACACCGTTATTATCACACTCCTGGCATGTATAATCCTTTTATTCCCCTGGGTGAGTTTTCGGCTCTCTGCTTTTCATATAAAAATTTTGAAGTGAAACAACTAATATATCCGTTTGGGACAAAGGTAAATTAGGGTTTGACTAATAAGTCAAAGTAGATGAGGCTTGCTAATGAGGCGGCTCCCACCATCTCAATCCTCAGGTGGGCTTCCAGAGAGGCAGGTTCACAGGGAAACCTGCCACTGGTGCTCTAAAGACCAAACTATGGCCAGCTGGGCTGGAGGCTGTACATGGATACGACAGATGCATATGATTCTACATAAAGGCTCTGACAAGCCTAAAAGCCACTACATTGAAGCTGGTGTGCTTCCCCCACTCACTGACAGATTTAGTGAGCACAGACTCCTCTCCAAGCTTTTCATCTTTAAAAAGGCAATTCAGCTCCCAGAGCCTTTGAGCCTGTTCCATTTTGGGCTGACTGCTAATTGTATGCATGCACATATGTGTTTCAGAAAAGAGATAAGCACATTGCCTTGGCCTCCTCAGTAACTGTGGAGACACGTCTCACTTCTGTTCTCTGTGAGTTTTCTAAATGTGGCCTGAAGTTTTCCAAACATTAACCCTTCCTGGTAGCCAGAGTACACGCTTTTCTAGAGATGCTTCCTGGATTATGTTGGCTTAGAAAGAGTTTTTCATCATTAATTCTTTGAGTCCTAGGGCTTGGTATTTTAATTTGCTTTTGTGATCATGTTTATATTTTCAAATTACTTAATAAGTAACATTGTAATAATAGATAATGAACCACAGGAGATGAATGAGGCATCATTTAGCTTTAGGGGGCATACTTTACATTTTAAAACCTAAAGTTATCTGATTTTCATGTTTTATAAAAAGGCTGATATATGCCACAATTTCATTATAGTTTGCAATGCTGATTTCAGGAAAAGAAAATTTGAAATAGTTGTTCACAAAAGTGCAAAAGTCATTTCCAATAGTGATGGCAACCATGGTCAGATGGTAGGATTGTCTGATTGTTGACTATGACTCTTCTAAAATAAATCCACACAGAAGCAGCCAGGCTCACAAAATCTGTCCTGCTTGAGAATGGCCCAGACCTGCTGATTGTTTAGAGGTGCTATTCTTTACCCTGGGCAGATTAGTATTGTGAAACTCTGAATGTTTGCATTTAGTCCCTGGGTGTCACAATCTAACATTCATTCTGGAACTTCTTCCTAGGAAGTACAACAGATCCTCCAAAGGAAGGATTTTCCAAGTTCCAGAGTAACTGTTACTCAGTTACATCAAGGTTTTTAAGCCCCTATTCACAGGTACAGAAGAAGTATAGTTGAATAAATAATAACATTGAGTCCATTGCTCCAACAAAGCTATCTATTTCATGTAAGTTAACGATTCAGTTTAAAATTAACCAGAGAAAAGTGCCCAGTTGAAAGAGTCCCATTGAGAAATAAGACATTTCCTCAAGATAAGAATTTGTCTAACCATAAGAGTCACAATAATAACAGCTAGTGTTCATTAAACATTTCTTTTGCAGTAAGCATTTTACTAAAGGGAAAGTGTACAAAGCACTTTACAACTAAAACAACTTTGTTTAATGTTTTTGTGAAAGCTGATATGCAATATGCATATTTCCACTTCCAGTTCTTTGTCATTGTCCTCCTGAATCTGTGCTTCTTGTGCCCCTGTCTACATTGTCATTGTCGCCAGTATTCTTACTTCCTTTACCATTTATATACCAGTAATTATTATGGTGCATGCACACACAATAAATTATCTGTTTTGTTCTGTACTTGTGATTTTGATAAATCCATTGAAAGCTATTTTTAAGTAGCTGACATGAAGGTATTGTTTATCCATACAATAACTTTTTGCTTCAATATAAATGTTTGGGGAAGAAGTTAGAATAAAAACAGTAGTATTGCTGCGTTTTCAAAATATTATTTCTTTAAATCCATCAAACAAATTAACTTTCTAGCATTATTTGAAATAATTTAAACACACAGAGCAGTGTTTGAGAAAGGGGCATGCATGGGTTACGACTGACTTAAACTCTTTGCTTTAGTTGCAGTAAATTCTTTTCTGCAACCTTTTGCATCCAACAATAGTATTCAAGACTCTTTTAAGGCTAGAAAATCAATAGTGATGAGGAAAAGTGAAGAAAATATCATCATAAAATTCACCACTCTTTCTCCATAATTAGCAAATTAAACAAGACTGACAAACAGGACACTAGTGATAACTTCTTTAAATAAAAATATTTAACTCTTTTAATATTTCACTGGAGAGAGAAAGAAAAGAGAGAGAGAGTGTGTGTGTGTGTGTGTGTCATGTGCTTGTGTGTGGGTGTGCATGCATCTATGTGGTATGTGAAGTATGAGTCAAAAACTGAATTTTTCCTCAAATTACCAGCCATTTATTCCACTACCATTAACTGAGGCTTCTTCACACATTGTCTTATGACACCACATTTAAAAGATTATTTGAAATTCTCTTTTTTTTCTTTAGACGGAGTCTCTGTCACCCAAGCTGGAGTGCAGTGGGGTGATCGCTCATTGCAACCTCTGCCTCCCGGGTTCGCGCCACTCTCCTGCCTCAACCTCCTAAGGAGCTGAGCTAATTTTCTTTATTTTTAGTAGAGATGTGGTTTCACTGTGTTAGCCAGGATGGTCTCAATCTCTTGACCTCATGATCTGCCCACCTCGGCCTCCCAAAGTACTGGGATTACAGATGTGAGCCACCATGCCCAGCCGAAATTCTTTTTTTTTAAATTATACTTCAAGTTCTGGGATACATGTGCAGAATGTGCAGGTTGTTATATAGGTATATATGTGCCACGGTGGTTTGCTGCACCCATCAACCCGTCATCTACATTAAGTATTTCTCCTAATGCTATCCCTCCCCTATCCCGCCACCCCCAACAGGCCCTGGTGTGTGATGTTCCCCTCCATGTGTCTATGTTTTCTCATTGTTCAACACCCACTTATGAATGAGAATATGCAGAGTTTGGTTTTTTGTTCCTGTGTTAGTTTGCTGCAAATGATGGTTTCCAGCTTCATCCATGTCCTTGCAAAGGACAGGAACTCATCCTTTTTTATGGCTGCATAGTATTCCATGGTGTATATGGGCCACATTTTCTTTATCCAGTCTATCATTGATGGGTATTTGGGTTGGTTCCAAGTCTTCGCTATTGTGAATAGTGCTGCAATAAACATATGTGTGCATGTGTCTTTATAGTAGAATGATTTATAATCCTTTGGGTATATACCCAGCAATGGGATTTCTGGGTCAAATTGTATTTCTGGTTTTAGATCCTTGAAGAATTGCCGCACTGTCTTCCACAATGGATGAACTAATTTATACTCCCACCAACAGTGTAAAAGCATTCCTGTTTCTCCACATCCTCTCCAGCATCTATTGTTTCATGACTTTTTAGTGATCACCATTCTAACTGGTGTGAGATGGTATCTCATCATTGTCTCAGCCCAACATCTCTTTTAAGCTAATAAGGAACTTCAGCAAAGTCTCAGGATACAAAATCAATGTGCAAAAATCAAAAGCATTCCTATATACCAAAAATAGACAAACAGAGAGCCAAATCATGAGTGAATTCCCATTTACAATTGTTACAAAGAGAATAAAATACCTAGGAATACAACTTACAAGGGATGTGAAGGATCTCTTCAAGGAAAACTATAAACCACTGCTTAAGGAAATAAGAGAGGACGCAACAAATGGAAAAACATTCCTTGCTCATGGATAGGAAGAATCAATATCATGAAAATGACCATACTGCCCAAAGTAATTTATAGATTCAATGCTATCTAGATCAAGCTACCTTTGACTTTCTTCACAGAATTAGAAAAAATTAGTTTAAATTTCATATGGAACCAAAAAAGAGCCCACATAGCCAAGACAATTCTTAGCAAAAAGAACAAAGTTGGAGGCATCACACTACCTGATTTCAAACTACACTACAAGGCTACAGTAACCAAAACAGCATGATACTGGTACCAAAACAGATATATAGACCAATGGAACAGAACAGAGGCCTCAGAAGTAACACCACATATCTATAACCATCTGGTCTTTGACAAACCTGACAAAAACAAGCAATGGGGAAAGGATTCCTTATTTAATAAATGGTTTTGGGAAAACTGGCTAGCCATATGCAGAAAACTAAAACTGGATCCCTTCCTTATACCTGATACAAAAAATAAGATGGATTAAAGACTTAAACATAAGACCTAAAATCATAAAAACCCTAGAAGAAAATCTAGGCAAGACCATTCAGGACATAGGCATGGGCAAAGGCTTCATGACTAAAACACCAAAAGCAATGGCAACAAAAGCCAAAATTGACAAATGGGATCTAACTAAACTAAAGAGCTTCTGCACAGCAAAAGAAACTATCCTCAAAGTGAACAGGCAACCTACAGAATGGGAGAAAATTTATGCAATATATCCATCTGACAAAGGGCTAATATCTAGAATCTACAAGGAACTTAAACAAATTTACAGTTAAAAAAAAAAAAACTCCATCAAAAAGTGGGCGAAGGATATGAACAGATACTTCTCAACAGAAGACATTCATGTGGTCAACAAACATCTGAGAAAAAGCTCAGCATCACTGGTCATCAGTGATAACTTTTTAAAAAAAATTCAACATCAACCATGTTAGAGAAAAAGAATTGACCACAAAAAGATAATAAAATATAAGCACTAGGCACACTCAATGCTATAAAAAATTAAGTACTTTCAGAAGTGAAACTCCTTGAGGAACACCAGAGGAGTCTCTCTCTTTTTTTGTTTTCTTTTTTTCAACAAAAACTCAAGTATCTAGTAGAACTTCTTGTGCTTAGACACTTTATAAACCTCCTATGATATGTGACATGGACAAAAGCCAGCATCAAAAGGCCCTGGGATAATAGAAGCAATCAAAATCAGTAGAAAGTATATGGAGCATGCATCAGGATAGTGTCATTTGAGGGACCCTAAGGAATTTTCTCTGCTGCCTCTGCTGAGGCCTGTAATTTTATCATTGGAGAATCATTCACCTAGGTTAAGTTAAAATCTGGGTTTTGATAGAAGAAAGGAGACAGAAGAACTTAGTGGTGAGTGGGACTTAAAACGGGGTCCTTTTTGTGGCCAAATGACCATGAAAGGACATTGGGGAACACAAGAAGTAACAGAAGGTATCCCTATACAAGGCCTAAAGGAAATTCAAAGGGGAACAGGGAAAGTTAAAAGGAAAATATGCATCTTACAATTTTAATTGGGTGACTCTAAAGCAGGATTTCCCAACCTTGGGACTATTGACATTTTGGGCCATGTAAATCTTTTTGTAGGGTGGGGACCTAGCTGTCCTGTGCCAGATATCTTGTAAAGGATGAAGATTAATCAGTCATCTGAAAGGTAACCAGAGAAAAATTTCCATTGAAGGGGTCCCAAGGAAATAAAACATTTCCTTAAGCAGATAGCTAGCCTAATAATATTACAGGATGCTTAGTTGCATCCCTAGCATCTACCTACCAGATCCCAGTAGTAACCCCTTCCCACATAGTTGTGATAACTAAAAATATCTCCAGATATTTTCAAGTATCCTTTGTCAGGTGGGAATGCACAATTGACAACCACTACCCTAAAGGATCAATTTAGTCCCTAGGCTGGGACAAGAGAATTTTCCATCCCTTCTACCCATCCATCCTTCCCATTCTCCTATTCCCACTCTAAAGAACTACATAACATAGAGCTCATCAACACAAAAGAAGAATCGGAATTCCTTTTTCATTGCAGTAGAGAGCAGAGAGAAATGTGAGGAAGATCTGAAATGAGTGCCTCTTCATTCAGATCTTTACCCCAAATTCTTGATTCTCTTACAGGTAGTTAGACAGGCATGAGTGGGGCAGGAGAGGGTTCTCCTCCACTCACCGGGAATGTCAGGTGATGGTTTGGCAATTATCACATTGCTCTGTAAAAGTGATGAATTGGCAGCCAGCACCAGGGAAAGGCCATTTCCTGAGGGTCCACATGTGTCTCACTAAAGGGTTAACTGAATGCAGATGCCAGGGAGAAGCAACTTCCCTGGCATGTACATTAAGAGACAAAATGAAACCCACAGCAAATATCATACTGAATGGGCAAAAGCTGGAAGCATTTCCTTTGAAAACTGGCACAAGACAGGGATGCCCTCTCTCACCACTCCTATTCAACATAGTATTGAAAGTTCTGGCCAGGGCAATCAGGCAAGAGAAAGAAATAAAGGGTATTCAATTAGGAAAAGAGGAAGTCAAATTGTCCCTGTTTGCAGATGTCATGATTGTATATTTAGAAAACCCCATCGTCTCAGCCCAAAATCTCCTTCAGCTGATAAGCAACTTCAGCAAACTCGCAGGATACAAAATCAATGTAGAAAAGTCACTAGCATTCTTATACAACAATAACAGACAAACAGAGAGCCAAATCATGAGTGAACTCCCATTCACAATAGCTTCAAGGAGAATAAAGTACCTAGGAATCCAGCTTACAAGGGATGTGAAGGAACCTCTTCAAGGAGAACTACAAACCACTGCTCAATGAAATGAAAGAGGACACAAACAAATGGAAGAGCATTCCATGCTCATGGACAGGAAGAATCAATATTGTGAAAATGGCCATACTGCCCAAGGTAATTTAATAGATTCAATGCCATCCCTATTAAGTTACCAATGACTTTCTTCACAGAATTGGAAAAAACTACTTTAAAGTTCATATGGAACCAAAAAAGAGCCCACATTGCCAAGAGAGTCCTAAGCCAAAAAAACAAAGCTGGAGGCATCATGCTACCTGACTTCAAACTATACTGCAAGGCTACAGTAACGAAGCAGCATGATACCGTTACCACAAGAGAGATATAGACCAATGGAACAGAACAGAGCCCTCAGGAATAACACCACACATCTACAACCAACTGATCTTTGACAGACCTGATAAAAACAAGAAATGGGGAAAGGATTCCCTATTTAATAAATGGTGCTGGGAAAACTGGCTTGCCATATGTAGAAAGCTGAAACAGGATCCCTTCCTTACATCTTATACAAAAATTAATTCAAGATGGATTAGAGACTAAAATGTTAGACCTAAAACCATAAAAACCCTAGAAGAAACCCTAGGCAATACCATTCAGGACACAGGCATGGGCAAGGACTTCATGTCTAAAACACCAAAAGCAACGGCAACAAAAGCCAAAATTGACAAATGGGATCTAATTAAACTAAAGAGCTTCTGCACAGCAAAAGAAACTACCATCAGAGTGAACAGGCAGCCTACAGAATGGGAGAAAATTTTTGCAATCTACTCATTTGACAATGGGCTAATATCCAGAACCTACAAAGAACTCAAACAAATTTACAAGAAAAAAAACAAACAACCCCATCAAAAAGTGGGCAAAGGATATGAACAGACACTTCTCAAAAGAAGACATTTATGCAGCCAACAGACACAGGAAAAAATGCTCATCATCACTGGCCATCAGAGAAATGCAAATCAAAACCACAATGAGATACCATCTCACACCAGTTAGAACGACGATTATTAAAATGTCAGGAAACAACAGGTGCTGGAGAGGATGTGGAGAAATAGGAACACTTTTACACTGTTGGTGGGATTGTAAACTAGTTCAATCATTGTGGAAGACAGTGTGGCAATTCCTCAAGGATATAGAACTAGAAATACCATTTGACCCAGCCATCCCATTACTGGGTATATACCCAAAGGATTATAAATCATGATGCTATAAAGATACATGCACACGTATGTTTATTGCGGCACTATTCACAATAGCAAAGACTTGGAACCAATCCAAATGTCCATCAATGACAGACTGGATTAAGAAAATGTGGCACATATACACCATGGAATACTATGCAGCCATAAGAAAGGATGAGTTCCTGTCCTTTATAGGGACATGGATGCAGCTGGAAACCATCATTTTCAGCAAACCATCACAAGAACAGAAAACCAAACACCGCATGTTCTCCCTCATAGGTGGGAATTGAACAATGAGAACACTTGGACACAGGAAGGGGAACATCACACAATGGGGCCTGTTGTGGGGTGGGGGGAGGGGGGAGGGGGGGCGGAGGGGGGAGGGGGGGCGGAGGGGGGAGGGGGGAGGGGGAGGGAGAGGGGGGAGGGAGGAGGGATAGCATTAGGAGATATACCTAGTGTAAATGACAAGCTAATGGGTGCAGCCCACCAACATGGCACATATATACATATGTAACAAACCTGCATGTTGTGCACATGTACTCTAGAACTTAAAGTATAATTAAAAAAAAAAAAGAGACAAAATGTCATAGTATGACTTTCCAGGGGCATTGCACTGGAAAAAGGAAGAAAGCCTCAGATGAGCATGCACACAACTTCCTAAACACACTGTGCATGCTCACTGCCCAAGCACAAGGAGGGCACTGCACAAGTGCAAGGAGGGCACTGCACATGCAGGCAGCCCATCCTATGGGAAAGGGGTGCAACACATTGGAGGTGGGCCAGCCTATAAAGTCCTAGGATCAAGGTTAAACACAACACTTGTCCTTTGGGTCACCCATCTGGGACTCTTCTTTCAAGTGTATTTTCTTTCTTGCTGTAACACTTTTTAATAAACTTTCATTCCTGCTCTGAAATTTGCCTCAGTCTCTTTTTCTGCCTTATGCCCCTCAATCCTCAGTTGAATTCTTTCTTCTGAGAAAGCAAGCAGTGAGGTTGTTGCAGAACTGTAGGAATTCACCACCAGTAACTCGAGTATCTTCCACCAGTAACATAGTGATGTGTGACTCAGATATTCGCCACTGGTAACAATTCCATCTTTATTTCTAGAGATGTTTCATGCTTTTTCCATTAGTCAAGGCCAGTTCCAAGAAGAGATTACCAGTAAAACTCAAGAAGATCTACCCAATTTAATGAATGCTTATGTGAGTGAACCAAAAAGCCATTAATCCACATAAGTAATCAAGAAACTTTGTTATGCATAAACAAAATAGGTTACCTTTGCAGATATCCTGAAGAATGGGCCTCAAGCATCTTGGCTCATGTTTTCCCTTCCATTCCCTTCCCTTTTCCATTTCTTTTCCTCTTTTCCCTTCCATTTTTTTCTCTTCTCTATTTCCCTCTCTCTGTTCTCCCTTCCCTTCTTCTTCCCCCTTCCTTTCCTTTATCTCTTCTCTCTCCCTCCTGCTCCTCTTCCTCTCTCTCTGTCTCTCTCTCTCTCTCTCTCTTCCCTTCTGATACCCAGTATTTTTTCTATAGGAACAGGAAAGGATGTAAAGAGAAAGGATGTAAAGAGAGAAATTATGAAGCATTAATTAGAAAAACTAATAACACCTTCACTGGAAGGAAAATTATATTAATGAGTTTAGAAGAGCAAAAACAAATGCATCATTTGTGCAAATGGTGCAACTGAGTCATTTCCACAATTTTGGAATAGAGTCAGAGGCCCAGAAAATGGTGATTCATATTTATTCCACTAACTTCTGATTTAGGGTCATTATTATATGATCTGTAGTGTAAAAATTTCTCTTGGAATTGAAGCCAATTAACTTAAATAACCTATAAAGACAGCAGTTTAAATACTGAACATAATGTATTGAATAGTGTGTTTCTACATAAAATATGAATCACTTCCCTTTATTTTTGTATGGCTGCAAATTAGACAAACAGTGAATAGTATAAGAGTTACAATAAAAAGGTTCATATTCTAGCCCCCTTTGCTTCTCACTATATGTTTAACTATGGATAAAGCAATCTCTCTGAGCCTTGGTTTCTTCATTTGTGAAACTTAGGGGATTTAACCTGATTATCTGTAATAATTCTTCCATCTCCAAAATTTTATGAACATGAGGAAAATCTAACTCAAATCATCTGAAACTGAAAGAAAAAAATATGCAATTTGACCAACTTGCATATGTAATATGTATGCCAGAGCTACTAGGTTAAAAAAATAAAGCAGGAAAAGGCTTCCTTATTGATCAAAGCTCTTCATTATTAAGTAATGTGTATTGCTCTTGGAATCTTCTTCAAATTAGAATGTCTATGATTAATTTCCACATGGGATAAGCAACTTTGAGAGTCTTCTGGAAGTATCTGTTGTTCTGTTAGCAAGGGGCTCATTAACAGGAAAGAGGGGCAGGGATACAGAAGCAAAACAAACATGGAATTCCAAGAGCTTGGTCACAAACATCAGGGACCGGCTCTGCAGTGATGGCTTGACATTCATTCTGGAAAGTCTTCTACTACAAGTATGTGGGTGTCTATTACTAAAATTTAGAAAAAAATAAATCTCAATCTTTTATAAGATAAATAAAGTCCTACTCTGATCTAATGGGAGCTCTCAAAAAGGAACAGGCTAGAAACCTTTGGCCACAAGGCAAAGTCCCATTAGGGGAGTAATTTCTTTAAGACTTTTGTACAGACCCTAATATCAAAGTGTGGGGGAACCAATCCCAGGACATAAAATGTAAACATGTATTTCCTTTACAGAAATCTGGAATATGTGTTAGTCCTCTATGACCTAACATTAAAAAAAGTTTTGGCAATATTCACCTGACTCTGGACTAAAAATAAAATCGACTTATATTCTCTCTAAAAAAAAATCCAAGTTTTGTGTTCATAGACCTAGTCATAATAGAGTGGAAATTTAAGGGCAAGAAAGTTTCTCCTCTTTAAGTGACAGCATAGAAATAGTGGTGTTAGTTGAAAATGCTAGTGCCTCATTAAAGAAATACATTTTATCATCTGCCAGATCCTGAGCTTTGTGGCTTTTGTTCCTTAGGCACAAAAAAATCACAGTCTGAATAGCATTTCTTAAAATGATTTTCTACTCCCTTCACATTCCTACAAAGGAATAGTTCATTTATATCATTAGATACTTGGAAATGGTAAGGGAAAATTCCTCCCAAGTAGTCAAAAACAAACATTAATTTGTAGGATTTTATTTGGAAGGAAAGTGCACTGGTAGAGGTGAAGCCAAAGGCAGAAGATTCTCTGTAAATATATGAAAGCTAACCTATTCCTTGGATTTATATCCAACAGACTCAGAATGGAAATGAATCTCTTAAAAATATCCTGCCCTGCAGAAACACTCCTTACTCAACAGTAGGCCAACCTATGTCCCATGTCCTTTCACTTAAAACTTCTAACACTACTTTAAGAATATAAGAAAAACAAAAAGAATCATTAGGAAATATAAAAATGCACAAAGCTTTTCAAGTCTATAATATCCAAGAATCAGTGGACTCCCCTGAAATTGCTAGCACTAATTTTTAATAAGCACACCTTGAAATATATGCATTCTAAGATGCAGTGGTTTTATCTTAGCTTTCTTGTTAAAGATTAAGTGGAAATTCAGATTTATTGGTATTATCAGTAGTATAGTAAATGATATTTTCCATTTATTTATTATAAGTTGTTCTTTTATATTCTTTTTATGCTGAAAAGCATCTCTGTGGTCCTACTTCAAGACACTCTTCCACTCAATGTACTTAAATTTTGTCTAAAAAATGGAGAATTGTTTCCATAATTTGGAAATGTTTAGGATGAACTGATAAAAAAGATAGGAATTTGTAAATCCATCAGCATTTTTATATTAAATATCTTCTACCTTCAGGATATCTTCAGTTATTTTCCATAAATTGGGAAGTCACTTCTCATTATTTTTGAATGGCATCATTTTGTTTTTATAAATACTACATTTGAATTTAGAGGAAGATCCTTCCCTGTGATAAGGTTATCAATTAGCAGACAGTATGGACACTATAATGAAGACTTAGCAGCGGACAACTGAAAAAAAGACAAAATGATACTTCTATTATAGATTCATATTTTTACTAGGGAGGATTATGGAGTCTCCCTGAAAACATCTAGGTTTTGTTTATACCTGCATCTGATAAAGATTGGAGGTAGAGAAATAGGTGACAAGAATAACATTTTTGGGTGCTCTCCAGTTTTATGGTTCTACCTGTCTTTCTAAAATATGTTATTTTGTTTCTTCTATTTAAAAATATAGAGATGGAAAGAAATGTTCTGTTTCACACCAACATTTCCTCAAATCCTATAGTATTCAAGCTACTCTTCTAGCACCATGTTTTGTTTTGTTTTTGCATATTCTACAGGTAAAAAGCTATAGAATAAAAGGAATACACTGTATTACCTCAAGCCAGGACCAATTTCAGACACTACTAACACAATATCCCTAACAAGACTTTGGATGATACTGAATGAGTGGTATTTCATACAATAAAAAATATAGAAAACTTATTTGATGTAGTTCTCAATTGTATTTCTCAGACGTGTGAAGAAACTCAATTATCTTTAATAGTCCCATATCCTAGAACTCTAAAAATCTCTAAACTCTAAAAATGTGGGAAAAAATCACATTATTTATGCTATTATTTTTCTATTCAAAAATCTATCATCATATATCCTTTAGGGCTTGTTTCTCAGATTGACCATAGTATTTCACACAAGTTTTGAATAGTGTGTTTGAATAGTGTGTTTCTACATAATACTACATAATACTACATAATACATAAATACTAAGTATAAATGTAGCATATACTGATTTTCTAGGGCTTTTATCTTCCAAATTGGAGTATATGTTTATCCAGAGCAAGCAGGTGTTTTTTTTTTCTTTAGAATAGATAAAGAAATAACTGCCAAATCAAGATATGATTTTGCTTACTTTTTGTTGTATTTATGGTACACTTATCAAAAAAAATGAGAGTCAAAGAAATTTTTAAAAGTAAACTTAAGATATAAAAAGATTTTATTTCACGAATAGCCACCATTTACCTGTACATGAATAATCATCAATTCTGATGTATCCAGTTTTGCAGATGCACATAAAAGAACCCGGGGTGTTGACACACATAGTATTTTCACGACAGTAATGGCGCCCTTCAGCACACTCATCGATGTCTGCGAAGAAAAACAGGACAAAGAGGTCAACAGTGGGTAATATTCCGGAGCTCCTATATTATTTTCTTTGGCAGGGAGAGGGAAATATTTACTAAATGAATAGCATTTCAAAAAAGCATTCATGATATCTCCTTTGCTAGGAGTGTTTAATGTTCCAATGACAAAAATTAAGAGTTTTTTTTTTCCAACAGCTCTTCTTGGAGTTATGAAGAAGTCTGTCTGTTTTAACTTGCATCATCTAAATATCTTTTGAAATTTTCAGCACATTCATCTGCCTATGCTTGATAAAATGAATCAGAATGCAAAGATTGGGCTGCCTTAGTGTCTAGCAATCTTCAATCACAGAGCCTGCCACATATTATTGTTTGATTCACCAGCTATTTGGTACAGTAGAGCAGACCCTGAAAGAGGTAAATAAAGTGTTCGAAATAAACCAGAATTGTAACAATTTCACTTAAAGACATGAAGTCAATTGCATGAGCTTATTAGAGATAAAAGTAGACATACAGCTATCCCAATAAGTATACAAACACAGATAAAGTTACAATAGAGACCTGATATAGATGAGAAGTTACAAAATAGTAAAATCAGATATTATATTGAAGATCTTACATGGTAATTCACACACCAAGTTATGAGTATGTATAACGACTTCTGGATGCTAACCCATAAGAAGCACTGCTACTAATTGTGAAGAATGTGAATTTTCACAATGAAACTGTCTTCATTTGACAGCATCTCTCTGTATAGAATACAAATCATTTTACAAGTATTTAAGGGCCTTAATGCATTGGTCAGACAAGGAATTTCCCATCCAGAAGTCTGCATTCTCAAATCCTTCTGATGATTCCACAAAGTAGCACTGAATTCATTTATACTGTTAACAGAAATGGATCAACTATAAGAGATGGATAGGTGACACACCACTACAGGGGCCATGTCATTTGTGTAAGCCCAACTATGTTCCCAGTCCTGAGAATGTCAAAAGAAATAATTGGCATAATCTAGGAATCTATATTTTAGAACTGTAGGGTTCTTATCATTCATCTGAGTTAACTATTTATTTTACAGAGGGAAAAACCTGAGTCCTAGAGAAATTCAATTTTCTATTCAATTCCATGGACAACATAATAAATTCTAAACTTCTTATCTGAACCTACAAAACGTTTCCTGGTTTGGTCTTTACTTTTCCAATTTCACATCTGATGATCTCACTCCCTTCTCCCCTCTCAGTGTTCTGGCCACATAGTTTCTAACCTACCTGCTCTTTCTTATCTGTCGTCCTTTATATATACTGTTCTCTCTACTTATAAGTGCTACTCCTTCTCTCCCTGACACCATCCCAGTGGATCTTGTTTACTGGTAGATTCATCCTTCAAGAATCTATTTAAATGTCCTTCCTACAAAAACTTCCCTAATGAACTAAAATACTCCCAATGCAGTGCTCCCTCAGGACTTTGTAAATGTTTCCATTATAGATGCATCAATTGTATTTTTATTAATTTTTATGAGTTTCTTTCTCCTGAACAAACCACATATTCCTCAAGGGTATAAATTATCTATTAGTGTTTCTTAACTTTGCCCATCATATTCATCTGGGATGTTAAAAACGAAAACAAAAAAAGACTGGTTCTTGGGCCAACTTCCAAAACCCCACTCCAAGTTCTAATTTAATTGTTCATGGTGGAACACATGCAATGATTTTTTAAAAAAATCTTCTCCATGATGAGTGTAATACAGGGGTCAGAAAAAAAAAAACCTCAGTAAAGGGACAGATAGTAAATTTTCTAGACTTTGGAAGTCATGGGCAACACATAAATTTAATGAACTTGGCAGTGTTGGAATAAAAGTTCATTGACAAAAATTGATGGTGAGCCAGCCATATTTGGCTCACAGGTCTAAAGTTGATGACTTCTGACCTAATGCATAGCCAAGGTTAGCAATCACCACTGAGCAGGGTGAGGATTCAAAATACTTACTAGAGGAGCCTGGTACTCATCTCTTTGACAGACAAGGATCATAACAGTGAGTAGATAGCCACATGTCAAATTGAGTTTCTAACAGATAACTCTGAAATTCAGCAGGGAAGTGTCAGAGAACCTTTGAGGCATGGGAGAGAGAAGTGAAGCAGTTGGCCCAGGCAAGATCAGCTCAAAGCCAGGAGGAACTATCTATTGTGGGGAAAAGGTAAGTGAAAGATCTGCAGGGGTCCACATTCCTACCACAGTCTCATATAATCCTAGCCACAAAAGACACCCTGTGCCCTCACAGGCCCTGAGCCTAGTATAGGAAGTTGCCTAGAATACGTAGGATGGCATTGTTCCATGTAGGGACCTATAAACCCCCCTGAGACCCAAGCAACTACAGCAATGGCGCCATTTTGAGAGTCTATCTCTCAAAAGATGATATCCTACCCTGGGGCCCAAAAACCCCTGCTTTTCTACATCCCTGGAGCACCACTGGCACCCCTTCATGTCCATCCAGAGGGCTATGCTGCCATAATACCAAATGGACCCAGCAACGCAACCAGGTCCCCAGCACTTTAGTCCACACAATGTCCTATACACTGGGGAATAGATGATACAGCACACTAAGGAAGCTGCCCCTGGGACAAAGGAAGCCAAAGCCTACCCTCCCCAGAAACTGAGAGCTGACTGCCCAGGGTCACTGCTAATGACAACAATCCTACCCTCTCCAGCAGCAGGGCTACCATGTACCTGTACTTGCCTTCAGGAGACCTCAAGACTGGCCATGTGCCCTCCTGGGGGCTGAGGATAGGCTTGTCCCACCCACTGCCCCTGCCATTAGCACCCAAATGCTTTATCCAGGGACCTGAGGATTGACCCATCCTACCCAGCACAGCCAGGGCCTAGGTGCACCATCATGGTGCTTGAGAGACCTGTCTTGCCTCCTGCCACCAATGCTGGTGCCCACGTGCACTATCACGAATCTGGAGATCATCCCACACTGCCCACTTGTGCTGGCCAGGAGCCTGGGTATGGGCTCGCCATGCCTGCTGCCACTGGAACATATACACACTATCCAGGGGCATTAAGGAGAGGCCTACCCTACCCACCATCAGTACTCACATGTACCTCTTAGGGAACCCAGAAACCAGCATGCCCAACCCACTGCCATCACCGTTAGTGCATGGGCATGTGGTTCAGAGACCTGAGGGTTGGAAAACTGCCACTAGTGCCACCATCCATGTCAGAAATGCTGTCTGAGTGATCAAGGACCCACTCAGTTGGCCCACCACTGCAACTACCAGAACCTGAGCATACTGCCCAGAGGCCCAAGAACAGGCCCACCCATATCTGCCACTGCTGGTGCTCATGTATGCCACTGAGGGCCCAAGGACTAGCCACACCCAGCCCACCAATGCACCACTGGTACCCAGGGACCAGCACACCTAGAATTCCCATTCCCAGCAAAGCATCACCAAAACCTCCACTAACAATCACAGCTTAAGTCACTGAGGAACTCATAGGCACCAATGACACTAATTATAGCATGATAAATCATACAGAGACTACAATATTGTGCCTACCCAGAATCAAAGCAACAGCATCTTACTAAACCGATAGTACAGACACATCTATAGAAAAAAGTCTTTCCCCACTAAAGCCAGCCCATAAAATTGGAAGGAGAGACTATTTCACCACATGCACAGACATCAACATAAAGACACAAGAAACACGAAAAAACAAAGAAACATGACATCTCTGAAGGAACATCATAATTATCAAGTAACAGATCCCAACATAAAGAAAATCTATAAAATGTCTAAAAAGGAATTCAAAAGAATGACATTAGAGAAACTCAGTGAAATACAAGAGAACACAGATAAACAACACAAAGAAATCAGGGAAACAAGTCATCATCTGAATAAGAAATTCAACAGAGATAGACGCCATAAAAAGAAAAAACCAGAAATCCTAGATGGGAATAATTGAATGAATAAAATAAAAAATATAATAGCTTCAACAACAGACTAGATCAAGGAGAAGAAGAAAGAATTTCTGAACTTAAAGACAGGGCTTTTGAAATAACTCAGACCAAAATCAAAAGAAATAAAACAGAATAAAAAGAATAAAATGAAATAAAGAAAGCCTAGGTGGCATACAGGAAACTATACAGTAACTAAAATTTGAATTTTGGGAGTTCCAGAAGGAGAAGAGATGAACAAATGCATCAAAAACTTATTTAACAAAACAACAGCTGAAAGATTCCCAACTCTTGCAAGTTATAAACATCCAGGCACATGAAGCTCAAATATTCCCAAATAGCTGCAATTCAACAAGGTCTTATTCAAGGCACATTGTAGTAAAACTGTCAAAAGTCAAACAGCAAGAACAAAGCATGAAGTCATATATAAGAGCATCCCTATCAGATAGGCCTGGAGAGAATGGAGTGATGTATTCAAAGTGCTGAAAAAGAAAAACAACAACTGGCAGCCAAGAATACTTTACCCAGAAAAGCTGTTCTTCAAAAATGAAGGGGAAAGAAATTCTTTCTCAGATGAGAAAATAATGAAAGAATTAATCATCATTATACCAGCCCTACAAAAAAATGTTTAAGGTAATCCTATATCTGGAAGTGAGAGAAAGATATCTACCATCATGAAAACACATGACAGTGTAAAACTCGCTGGTAGAGCAGATATACAAATGAGAAAGAGAAAGGAGTCAAATATTATCACTATTAAAAAACCCATCAAATTGTAAACAGCAAAAGAGGAAGAGGAAAGCATATGTAAGACAATCAGAAAATAATTAACAATATGACAGAAGTCCCCACCTATTAATAAAAACCTTGAAAGTAAATGGCTTAAATTCATCAATTAAAAGATATAAAACAGCTGAATGTATTAAAAAATAAGATGCAAGTACAAGAAACCAATTTCATCTATAAAGACACACATAGACTAAAAGAGAAGGGATGAAAAAAAAAATCCATCCAAATGAAAACCAAAAGTGTGAAGGATGCTTATATCAAAAATTGACTTCAAGTTAAAAAACATAAAAGGGGCAAAGTAGGTCAATATAGATGACAAAGGAATCAATTCAGTAGAAAGATATAACATTGTCATTGTATATGCACCCAACACAAGAGCACCCAGTTATATAAAGAAAATATTATTATAGCAAAAGAGAGAGACCCCAATATAATAATAGCTGTGAACTTCAACACCCTCGTTTTAGCACTGGGCAGACCATCTAGACAGAAAATCAACAAAGAAAGATCAGACTTAATCTGCTCTACATACTACATGGAGTTAACATTTACAGAAAATTTCACCCAATGGTGGCAGAATAAACATTCCTCTCGCTAACACAACGAAAGTTCTCCAGGATAGAACACAAGTTAGGCCACAAAACAGGTCTCAAAAATTTTCAAAAATTGAAACCATATCAAGTATCTTCTCAGAACACAATGGAATAAAACTAGAAATCAATAACAACAGAAATTCTGGAAATTGTACAAATACAGGGAAATTAAGCAACATGTTTCTGAGCAACCACTGGGCCAATATAGAAATTATGAAGAAAATAAAAAGCTTTCTTTAAACAAATGAAAATGAAAGCACAACACAGCAAAACCTATGGGATACTGTAAAAACAGTGCTAAGAGGGAAATTTATAGTAGTAAATGCCTACATCAAAAAGTAGAAATATTTCAAATAAACAATATAGCAATGCACCTCAAGGAACTGGAAAAGTGAGAACAAACCAAACACAAATTAGTAGAAGAAAAGAAATGACAAAGATCGGAGCAGAAACAAAACAGACTATTAGACAATACAAAGAATTAACAAAATGAAATGTAGGCTTTTTGAAAAGATAAAATAAATTGTTATATAGAATAACAAAGAATAAAAGAGAGAAGACCAAATAAGCAAAAACGGGGACCATGTAACTGATACCACAGAAATACAAAGGATCACAAAAGACTACTATTAATGGCTGCATGTTAATACATTTAAAAACTTAGAGGAAATGGATAAATTCCTGGACACATACAACCTACCAAGACTGAACCAGAAAGAAATAAAAAACCTGAACAGATCAATAGCAAGTAACAAGACTGGATCAGGAATAAAAAGTCTCCCAACAAAGAAAAGCCAAAGACCAAATGACTTTATTGCTCAATTATACCTAGCCCTTCTGAAAGCCGTAGCAGGAGTCCCCTGGACTTAAGCTTGTGAGCTAGAGAGGGTCCCATCAACAAGTCCATGTGTACAAAGACATGAACAATTTACCTGTGTGGATGAAAGAGCCAATTATAAGAAACAATTCAGTGGAAACACCCTGGTTATCAGAGAGAGGAATTACTTTGATCACACTGTTGCATTTCCTCAAACAAGAGTGGTTCCTGGTAAGAGATGCTAGTTCCAGGTACAGATAGGAAAGCAGCTTCAGTGTCTAGAGCAGGACAGTGAGTTCCAGCTGGGGCAAACGTTAATTACATCAAGCACCACACCTCCCTCCAAAGACAAAACAATATCCCATAGAACAGGGGTCCCCAACCCCGGGATGGCCAAACAGTACTAGTCCCTGATCTGCTAGGAAGTGGGTCGCACAGCAGGAAGTGAGCGGCAGGTGACTATTACTGCCTGAGCTCCTTCTCCTATCAGATTAGAGGTGGCATTAGATTCTCATAGGAGTGCAACCCCTATTGTGAACTGTGCATGAGAGGGATCTAGGTTGTGTGCTCCTTATAAGTATCTGACTAATGCCTGATGATCTGAGGCATAACAGTTTCAACCCAAAATCATTCTCAGAGCCCCCGCCCCTGGTTCCGTGGAAAAATTGTCTTCCATGAAACCAGTCCCTGGAGGCAAAAAGGTTGGGGACTACTACCATAGAAGTAGCCTACCCCAGCAGGAGTAGCTACCAAACCTGGTTAATTGAGCTCATAAGTATGTGTGAAACACCTCAGATCTCTCCCAAGAATACTTAAGAGATGGGAACTTTGATGGTACTAAAGTTCTGTGAGAGGAGATGGAGAAAAGAGCCAGTGAATTAGGATTATTTCTGTTAATGTGACCCTATTTACAGCCACAATGGTGGAAAATTTGATTTATAAACAAAAATGGAGATAATTGTGCAAGAGTAAATAGGCCTTCTAAAAACTGTCTCTCACTGTTCAGTGTTGGGTCTACATCCCAGAGGTTTAGGAGACAGTGACTTGTCCAATCTTCTATTATAGATGTTTCCCTTTTAAGCTATCATAGAGTCAGAGAAAACTCCATGTAGGATCATAAAGCAAAAACAAAAAGACTATTGAATATGAAACCTTTTAGGAACTCAATGATTTGGATCTCATAGACATATACGATTCATGACCAAGAGATCTAAAGTATCAGCCTATTAACTGGAGTGTTGTGAGACAGAGCGAAGTAAAAATAGCAAAAAATACCACCATAACACTGTAGATCTAATTGTCACTTGCTGTTTTTTGATTTCTCACACCCTGTCTTCAGAGGAAGAACTCCCCGAAGAGTTGCATTTATGTACTGAAATTGCAAAGTTACATAAATGTCATTTCCATTTACATGTACAGATATTCACAGGCATAAAAATGGCATGACTAAAAGGTAATCTGGTGGAAAATCACGTCAAATTTAGTTCAGGGTGTATTTTAGTTCCAAATCCCAATTCAAAAACCTAATATAAGTCAAATTCTCACAGTTCAGTTTCAATTCTCTACACATTCATTGAGTATATTCTATGTACAAAGGCATTTTATTGGATTTTCTGATGGCCCTATGGGGTAGAACCACAGTGACGACTGGATAGTATCGGGGTAGGATTTGACTCATTATGACTCTCTACTAACAAGAAAGAACTGCACAGGTTTTGATTAGGCTGCCAAGTAGAAATATTCTGACATGAGCTGGTTATGCTGTAGAGAATTAAACAAAGAGTGACCCATTGGACCACATGGCCCTTCACATCCCATCCAAAATTTATTACAGAGTTAAGGGCAAGACCCTGCCTTAAAAGGGCTTACAATCCAGGAAATGGGTGATGATCATCATCACTGTCATCCAGTTAGCTGCCTTCTATATTTGAAGCCAGCATTTCACAAGCAGCATTGCTTAAAGAGCAATATCTCTAATAGAGGTTCATGGTTCCTTGAAAACAAAATATTACATGGTCAAGTAAGTTTCAAGACGACTATATTACTATAGTTCTTCCTAGTTGCCTCCTAAACACTCATAATATACATAAGCTAATTATAAGCTCTGAGACACTTAAAAAAAAAAACTTCATTCATTTATTTAACAAGTATATAACGGGCATGCACTATGTTCCAAGTACTGCATTAGGTGACAAAGATAAATTCTAGCTGGAGAAAATAACATATATAAGATAACATTATAAAGTGATGCATACTATGTAACAGAAACATATACATTGTGCATTGAATAAGGAGCAACAGACTTTTTTAAAAACACAGTGCTTGTTTGTTCTGAGAACCCATTAATGCAGAACACATTTGGGAATTTATATCTGGTGATATAAATAATTTTCTGACTCTGCCCCCTCCTATCAACTTGAGAAACTGATAGTGAAATTAAAAATCCAAGATATATTTACATGAATAACAACATGAGTTCCTACATTGTAAGGGCCAAAAAACCCACACACATACACACACAAATCCTACAGGGACTGATATTCAGAGAAAGGTTAATGACTAACAGTAGAGATATCCAGGGAAAATATAATGGTGCGGCAGGGCTTGAAGCGGATTTTGAAGAAATCCACTCCACTTATAATGTAAGACCTCTTGTTATTTTGCTGCAGAAGGAGCAAAAACGAAATGTTCAGGAACAATAAGTAATCCATTTAATTAGAGTTTATTCAGGAAAATAATGAAAATACAATTATGGGAAAGGAGACATAACGTGAATGTATTTAAATGACCAACAAATATGAGGACGGCACCTTCTTTGTAGTGATATGAAGACATTAAAGCATTTGCAAGAAGCGGGTAGGGAGGAGTTATAGATATATCTTATGGGAGTCGGTAAAATGGCATAACTGAAGAGTTGGTAAGAAGTGCATTCAAGTTAAGAAGATCTTTTATTAATTAATAAAAGTCCGAGTCTTAAGTGGTTACTACATCTTAAGTAATCTACCCAGTCCTAATTTCTTCATATGATATCTTCACTGGTATCTGAAAGTCTTCTATTAAGTTTTTGTTAATATATCTGCTAGCTATGTCCATTGGAATATAAAATTCAAGAGGGTAGACAGCTTGTCCACAACAAAGGCTGGCCCTGAATAAATGTCTATTGAATGAATCAATGAATCTTTTTATGTCTTTGCCTTTAAAAGGACAAAGGGGAAAGTGTCTTCATTCACAACGGTCTGATGTGAAGCTCAACGTGGCAGAGTGAATTCATTGTCTTCTGAGCACACTGCCTGGGCATTTACTTAGACGTGGGCTTTTGTATGAATAGCAAATACAAGCCATCCTAGCGAAACAGTCTTGCATAGTAAAGGAAAAATGGGGTGGGAATAAAGAAGCCTGAACTCTGGACCTGCATTTATTAAAAATCTGACAAGCATTTAGTCCCTTCAGACCTTAATTTCATCATTAAAGGATAATTTTCAAGTCACTACTAGCTGTAAAATTTTGCAATTCCAACAAAGGGAATGCGATCTATGCGGTTGCAGTGGTTTCTGATTCTCCAGGATTTTGTAAGCTATACAGTCATATTCTAGCAAATTTAAAAAGCAAAAGTAAACTGTGTTTCTTATACTTGAACAGCTCCTCTTGCCCCAGGATAATTTAAGCCGGTCTATTTTAGAAACTAGAATTTATAAATTTATAAATTCCCTTTTATCCTATTCGAAAGATGAGGCCAACTTTGTAATTATTCAGAATCATAGATCTTTAGATTTGACAGGAACTTTAGAAATCATCTAACCCCAGTAATTTACAATTGAAGAAACAGAGGCACAGAGAAGCCAGAAACAAATTAAAGAGGAGGCAGGGATGGGATCACAAAGCTTTTGTGAGCCATATTAAAGAATCTGAACTTCATCCTACGTAAAATGGGAAAGGTTTTAAGAAGTGATTAATTGAATCACATCTGGGTTTTTGGAAGATTCCTCTAGCACAGGCTTATTTAATTAATTTATTTATTTATTATTATTATTATACTTTAAGTTCTAGGGTACATGTGCATAACGTGCAGGTTTGTTACATATGTATACTTGTGCCATGTTGCTGTGCTGCACCCATCAACTCGTCAGCACCCATCAACTCATCATTTACATCAGGTATAACTCCCAATGCAATCCCTCCCCCTCCCCCTTCCCCATGATAGGCCCCGGTGTGTGATGTTCCCCTTCCCGAGTCCAAGTGATCTCATTGTTCAGTTCCCACCTATGAGTGAGAACATGCGGTGTTTGGTTTTCTGTTCTTGTGATAGTTTGCTAAGAATGATGGTTTCCAGCTGCATCCATGTCCCTACAAAGGACACAGACTCATCCTTTTTTATGGCTGCATAGTATTCCATGGTGTATATATGCCACAATTTCTTAATCCAATCTGTCACTGATGGACATTTGGGTTGATTCCAAGTCTTTGCTATTGTGAATAGTGCCACAATAAACATACGTGTGCATGTGTCTTTATAGCAGCATGATTTATAATCCTTTGGGTATATACCCAGTAATGGGATGGCTGGGTCATATGGTACATCTAGTTCTAGATCCTTGAGGAATCGCCATACTGTTTTCCATAATGGTTGAACTAGTTTACAATCCCACCAACAGTGTAAAAGTGTTCCTATTTCTACACATCCTCTCCAGCACCTGTTGTTTCCTGACTTTTTAATGATCGCCAAAGAAGACATTCATACAGCCAACAGACACATGAAAAAATGCTCATCATCACTGGCCATCAGAGAAATGCAAATCAAAACCACAATGAGATACCATCTCACACCAGTTAGCACAGGCTTATATAGTTAATGAGTGGCAGCCATAACAAGAGCAACATTTCTAGACCCCAGGTTTAAAATTAGTTTCTTTTGGTCTGTGGACTCATCTCCAGACTAGGCTCAGAGGCAATGAGCACTCAGGCATGATGCTCCCTTTCCTGCCACATTATACCTTGGATGTCACTGATAACTGTTTTGTTTTTTAAAGTGTCGTGTATTTCTAAAGCTACAACATTTATCTTGATTATATACTGTAAAAACATTATATTGGTATGTCAATGAACACTAATGCCTTCTTGATCAGCCAATAAAATCTTGAAGTCATGCAGCTCAACTGCAAAGACTCCATATACTGAAAAATAATACAGATCAACATGGGTTATTGCTAAGTCTTGGCTCACCAGCTGTGAAATACTGGCTGGGCAAAGTTGGCAAAGATATCAATAAAATAATTCACAAACTAGGATAAAGACTAAGTTCTAAGAAATGTAATTCTGGAAAGAGATTTGAGAGTAACGTTTGGAAAGATAAGAATTTCTTTAAATATAAAATTTCTAAGTTTAAGTAGGCTGCTCAGTGAAATACCAGTAAAGAATAAATTAAAATATCATTTACAAATAAGCTAACACTGAAAGGAATTGCCAGCAATCATATGTTTTAAAGTCAGTGGCATTAATGAGTTTGTTTACCATATATTAATTTCTATGTATTAAAAACTATATTCATCTGAATGTATGATTGAAGGATAAGATTGAAACATATTATTTTCTTGACATCTCAAAATAATGGCCACAAATTTGCTTCATTCATTTTGTAATTTCATTCATTGTAAATTGTATGGTACATTCCTCAAAAAGAGTGAAAGCTCTGGCATTATATCAGCTTTCTTGCTACTCTTGATAGAATATATTATTCTTAGCTTTGGGATTCCTGAATTAAAAAAAAAATAGAGATATGCACTAGGAAAATCTCGGACAGGTTTGAGAGTGTATCATAAATAATATCCATGGAGAAAAATGAGAGAATGTGGAATATTAAGGAGTAGGGGAACAAAGGCATGTGTAGGTTTGTCCATATAATAGTTTCTGACTTACTACTATATCCAAAGTACTATAATAACTTAGACACCAACAGCATAGCCTGAATGAAATAGATGCAGTACCTGCCTTTGCAGAACTTAGGATCTGACAAAAGAGACAACTAGTAATTTTTAAAAATGTAATGGGAGTTTGAGAAGGACAGTGCCATCTGGAAACCAAAGTGAGGGCTCCAAACCCAGTCTTACAAACAAAGAGAAACTGACATCTAAGCATAGGACTAAAGGAGAAGTAGTTAGCCAGGTGAGATGCGATGAAAGAGCATTTCAAACAAGGAGACTACATGCGAGTGTTGGAAATTAAGAGAATTTGATATGTTTGAAGGATAGCAAAGTACTCAATGCACCTAAAGAAGTATGCAGGAGCTGCGTTTGTGTGCAGGTCTTACACACTATATGAGAGTTTGACATTATCCTATAATCAATGGTAATCACTGGAGTTTTTTAAATTATTCTAAAACATGTTATATGTACACATGCTGTAAAATTTAAAAGCTGCAGTAGAGTGTATCATGAAAGTAAATCTGAGTCATAGTCACTCAGTTCTCCCACTCCTAATCCCTGAGACAACCTCTGGTATCAATTTCTTCCACAATTTCCAGACATATTCTATGCCTACTTAAGCACACACATAGGGGAATATGTGTTTGTGCTTTTCCTCTGAAGGGTGTTCAGCAGAGACATGAAATGTTGTTATTGCTAAACAATATCTTTGTAAATGCAGGGTAGAGGATAAATTAGAGAAGAGTAAAACTGGAAGCTAGGAGGAAGCTCACTTGATATTACACAGTTTCGGTTCTTGTGACTATGACTGCAGAAGATGAAAGGAGTGAGGCAGATTAAAAAAAAATACATGGGATCGAATATTGCTTGCACTCTGGGACTGACTGGATGCCTGATGATTAGCGAGGGATGCTCTCAAAGATAATATCCTTCTTTTTTAACTAAACAACTGGGTGGGTCCATAGTGTAGGGAACTGGGGGACTGCAACTGAGCTACAGAGAAGCAGTTGTAAATAGGTTGAATTTGAGGTGCTTATGACACATCCAGATAAAAATATCCAAGAGGCAGTGAGATACGTGGGTCTAGAGCTTACTCCAGAGAGAGCACTGGGCTAAAGATCAACATTTGAGAGTCATAGGCACACAGAATGTAATTAAAGCCAGGGTGTTAGCATCACATAGGTAGGGGATGTAGAATGAGGAGAAAACAATTAAAATGGAGACCTGGGGGACTTGGACATTTAAGTGGCAAGTAAAGAAAGCAGATAGAGAAAAATTGCTCAGAGAGGTAGCAGCAAAACTAGAGGAGTGGTGGAGAAAGACAAATGTCAAAACGCCAGGCAGTCATCACCTTTTGAAGTCACCTATATTTGGAAAAATATTTGTTTCTTCAAGAAGGGAAACTCAAATTTTCAGTGTCCTTAGAAACTAGTGACCTAGTACTACCAAATGGGAGCACTCATGCAAAAATTCAATCCAGAAGAGAACTTTACAACTTTGCAGGTTGCAAAATTTAGCAAGCATAATAGAGAAGGCATATCCGCATTTAGCATGGTCGCCATGGCATTCACTTCTAGAATCCAGTCCTGGATGTCATCAGTGAACATTCACAACATTTATGTAAGTTGTGGTGTTGCCACCAAAAGGTAGAGGTAGTGATTTTGTATCAAGATGTAATAGGTATATTCTTGGCTGAACATCATCTTAACCTGTCTTCCAATCCTCCCACATACATTGTGAGCTACCTAACATCCTTCAACCTATTCCTTTTCTGCTTAAATCGTCAGAGTGAATTCCGTTGTTTGCAATTCAAAACCCCGATCAATACAGTGTAGTATCATGACGCAAGGTAAATAAGCATAGGAAGAAGGGAAAGATCGATAGAATTATTTGCTGCCTAGAAGTCAAGCAAAATACAGATGGAAAGTTGTCTGATTTAACAATACAGAAGTTATCAGTGACCTTGGTGAGAGTAGTACGGAGAGGATATGGGATGAAAAGTCTAGTTTGAAGTTGGTTAAGGAGAAAGTCTGAGATGAAGAAGTGAAGACAGTGAGAAAAAAGCATTACATTAAGAGATTCAGCTATAAAGGGGAAACGGTAATAATACAAAGACTAGACGGGATATAGAGTTAAGGGAGAGATTAAGCATAAGTAAATGCTGATGGGAAGGAGCAAACAGAGAGAACGAAATTGAAAACTGAGTTTGAAGATATAATAGATGAAGCAAATTTCCTCTGAAGACAGGAAGAGATGAGATTTAGTACTCATATGTACCTATTACTCCCAGGAGGAGAGGTTTCTATTCCACTGATACTAGGGAGAAGGAAGAAAGGGTGGAAGTAAGGCATGCTGGCTTATGAAATTGGAGCAGGAGGATGCAGAAGTTGCTGTCTGTTTCATTGGTAAAGAAGTTATCTGTCAGGAATAAGAGAACTGGTAGAGTCAAAGGCTTCAGAGAATGGTGAAGGTTTACAATGATTATTGTAGGAAATGAGCAAAAACTCTGCTGGGATGCACAGTATTGGCCTCAGTTGGAGTCAGTAAGCATGAACATGCAGCTGTGGGAATCCACCACTTGACATTTTTATAACACTTGGCTTTGTACAGTGCATGTTCATATACATTGTATGTTCATTCTCACAACCATCCTGTGACCTGGGGAGAACAGGCAATAGCCCCTTTTCACAGCCATGGAACCTTTGTGAAGCTGAGAAGTTTTCCAAAGTCTGTTACAAGTTAGTGACTGGTAAATCTAGCATAGAATCACTAATTATTAGCCACTGTCCTTCCACAATCTGGTCCCTATCTTTGCAGTTTAATCTACTAACACTCCTGGATATAAGCCTCGTGTTGTAGAAAAGTTCCAGAACATCTCTTGCCCTTTCCCTTTGCTTACTCTTCTCTGCCAATCTAAATTGGATTTACATCTCAAGGCCCAGATGAAATCTCAATTCCTACACGGTATCTTCCCTAACCTCTTTGGTCACAGGGATTCATTCTATCTGTCTCTACTTCCGCACTTTTTGTCTGTGCTTATTCATGGGCAGTTAGTAGGTATCTTGGCTGAATCCAACTTGCTTGAAATTACAGAACAAACAGGCTCATTTAAATGATTGTCTTGTCACGCTGGATTTGAAAATTCATCAAGTTGAATAGCAGCGTTCTTTCCAAGAACGTGGATTATTATTTTTAAAATTAGAAACTAATTTAGTAAATATATATTTATTTTGCCAGAAAGCATGAATTACAGTCATAAAATTTTCCAAATTGTTACCCATCCAGAGCTGCTTGATTAACCTAAACATAACATCAGTGTTTTCATGAAAGATATGGAGCCACTCCAATTTCCAATTGCTTGCTTGTACATAAATCACTGACTGGACTGCATTGTTATTAGCTTTGATAATCTTAATCAATGCTTAATGTTGATTAGGAAGTAGGACCTTACAACAACTCAGTATACACAAACATATATGTTCTACAATTTAAGTCCCATTTCTCCACCACCACATTTCCATTTGAAGATATGAACAATTTTTAAAAATCTATTTGGGAATACATTCTTCATATTAAAGAAAAATTACCTGAAGTACATTTAACAATGTAATTAAAGCTGTTTTTGAATTTAAAGTAAAAATGAAAATTGAATGTATTATTAAAATCCTAGGGATCTATTTTTATATCATACCAATGAACAAGACACGCAAAACAGAACCATTATGCCTGCTGCTTCACCAGTGCTTCACATTCATTAAAGCCAGCACCAATTTCCTGTCTCTTGTGTCAAAACACATGGGGCTCTGTTTTCTGTGGAATAATAATTGACTCAAAGAAGCTAGTTCTTTCTCCATCACATAACTCAAATATCTCCCTGTTCTCTCTCATGTTCATTTACCTTGTACCTACCTGCTTCCCCCAATTCACAGTTATTGTTGTCCCCTAAAAACTTATTCTTATTTCTATTCATTATATTAATAATGAAGCTAACATTTACTACAATGTATGTTGCTTTGACAATGTCATTTCATTGTTTTTCCCACAGCATCACGTTTTCACGACAGATCTCAAATATAATGTCAGCACTATTTAATCAAAGTTAAATTTATTTTCTTTGTGCAATTCTTATATATTTCTAGCTATAAGGTTTTCCTGTCATTAACCAGGTCCAAGCTTCCACTTCCTATCTACAAGCCTTTTTTTCAGATGTCTTTGGTGTTCGTGATAATCTTATTTTATATTGGAGTTAGTTCTTGTTTTTGAAAGCTAATGGACAGAGGAAGAGAATGTAAAAGCAATGCTAACAGTTGTGTTTCACTCCAAGCAAGCAATTGTTAATTGACTTCAGCACTTTCAACAAATATAACCAGAACATGTGACTTGGATTTCTTAAAAGAAAAGATAAAGCTGGTATTTATAATTTAATCTCTATGCATACCTGACCTTAAACTTAATGAAGTTGCAAGAAGACTTTTTATATCAATTAGATTTTTTAAAGCTGTTAATCATGTGGTGTCTTATATGTCACTTCAAATGGATTCCTTTCCAGGGAAGCAATTTATTATTTTTAATAATTTGCATTTCTCTAATGAAAAAATGATAATAAATGGCTGCATCACATAAGATACCTGCAACTAATTTGTTTAAAATGAGTTGCTTAAATCTAAGCGACAGTTTCTCTCTAATATTAGTAAACAACTTCATGCAATGTAATTATCAAGTATTTTAACTTGCTATTTATTTACAGAAAACTAACATGAATCCCCATAAATTTAAAGACTTGCCAAATAATTTTGAAAATGAGAACAAATTATACATACTCTATATTGAAGAACTGGTTAGAATATTATTCAGACCAGAAAGGAATTTGGCATAAAGCAGTTTGGTTCTGGAAGTAACCCATGGTAACTTAGCTACTGAAGTAGCTACAGATTTCATTATAATTGGCTTCAAATGTAAGACAATATCATTATACAGACTCTAAGAGTCCTGTTGTCTCTAGTTTCCAGTAAATTAATAATATTTTAGTTCCAAAAATAAAATAATGTTGCATGAATTAACTGATATACTGACAGTAACAAATATATGTGAAATATATAAGCTTAATGACAAACTTTTACTGACTTATTTTTCTGGAAGACATTTTCACATTTTTAATCTTATTTAATCTCTGCTTCCTTAACAACCTCATAAGACAAATTTTTCCCATTTTAATACATGAGGAGGCTAAGGCTCTGAGAGGTTAAACGATTTGCACAAGTTCCCACAGTTAGTAAATAGCAGAGGTAAGAATTCAAGTCTTCTTGGGCAATGTTCTTCCCACACATCAGCACTGCGCTTGTTTGTCACAGATAGACAGGTTTTGATTTGATCCATACAAATGCTTTATATTCATCTGTGTATTAAATCTCCAAATTTTGTCTGGCATTTTAAGAAAATAACTATAGTTGGCTGCACACATAAATCTGCAAACTGTGTATTCACATAATGACTATGTAAAATGAATGTGTCCAAAATAAGTTATTTGTTCTGATTTAATTTTCAGTATCCACACAACTGACTAGTAAAACAGTAACAATTATAAATACTTGTTTAACATTGGCAGCTAGTAAATGTTTCCATCATACTAGGAAGAAATGCAAAGGTAAGCAATCTGTTAAGAATAGTGGGCCAAACAAAACTCAGTCATACCAGAAATTCAATAATGTTACAGGCTATGGATACAAATTTTCCTGGCTGCTAATAAATCTGAGGTTGCCCTTCAAAGTCTCCCCAATTACTTCTGAGTGCACTCTGGTGTTCCTATGAGTTCAGGAATAAATCAACACTTACATACTACCACTCCCCTCTACCCTGCCCCTGGCCATCCTCTGGCCCTTTTTCATGTATTCTGAGTCTCTGCCAAAGCTAGTACATATTCCTATGTCCCTATTTTTTCCCTTTGAAAGGAGATCCCATCTGCAAAGCTATTATATAAAACTCTTTAGCTACTACACAGCATCTTCAGTTCTTCAGAAGCATATTCAGACAGACTCAAAAATGAAAAAATAAAAGTTTTTATACCTAATTTTGTTTCATTCTTTAGCCCATAGGTCCTTCAGTAGCCTTGTTTCCATATTAAATGTAAGAGTTTTTATTCTTGCCCATCATCATATTATATCTCTCTCACCACAGAGTGTTGAAACCAACTCACAGGTCCAGGCAGCCCTTATGTCCCATTACATAAATCTCTCTTCACCCTTGGCCTAAGCCCTCAAGAGAACCAAATAGTAATAGTAGATACTTGGGGTGGGAGTCATATTCATATACAACCATGCTCCTTTTATTTATTTAGTTTCAACCAATATTCTCAACTGAGAGCAATTTTGCTCTTCAGAGGAAATTTGATAAATGCAAACATTTTTGGTTGTCACAACTAGGAATGCAGGCAGGCACAGGTGTACTACTGGCATCTGGTGGGTAGAGATCAGAGATGCTGCTAAACATCCAACAATGCACAGAACAGCCCCACACAACAAAGAATTATCAAGTAAAAATGTCAACAGTGTGAGGTTGAGAAACCCTGGTTAAAACAAAAAACACTCTGATACACAGAAATATATGACTGGAGATCGGATAATTCATCTTTCTAGGCAGGAGCATATAAACTAAAGACTCGAAAATAATTTTTTAAAAATCCATCCTTAGAAAGACATCAATGTAGGGGGGCGGAGCAAGATGGCCGAATAGGAACAGCTCCAGTTTCCAACTCCCAGCGTGAGCCACACAGAAGACCGGTGATTTCTGCATTTTCAACTGAGGTACTGGGTTCATCTCACTAGGGAGTGCTGGACAATCGGTGCTGGTCAGCTGCTGCAGCCCAACCAGCGAGAGCTGAAGCAGGACGAGGCATCACCTCACCTGGGAAGCGCAAGGGGAAAGGGAATCCCTTTTCCTAGCCAGGGGAACTGAGACACACAACACCTGGAAAATCGGGTAACTCCCACCCCAATACTGCGCTTTAAGCAAACAGGCACACCAGGAGATTATATCCCACACGTGGTCGGGAGGGTCCCATGCCCACGGAGCCTCCCTCATTGCTAGCACAGCAGTCTGCAATCTAACTGCAAGGCAGCAGCCAGGCTGGGGGAGGGGCGCCCGCCATTGCTGAGGCTTAAGTATGTAAACAAAGCCCCTGGGAAGCTCGAACTGGGTGGAGCTCACAGCAGCTCAAGGAAACCTACCTGTCTCTGTAGACTCCACCTCTGGGGACAGGGCACAGCTAAACAACAACAACAAAAAGCAGCAGAAACCTCTGCAGATGCAAACGACTCTGTCTGACAGCTTTGAAGAGAGCGGTGGATCTCCCAACACAGAGGTTGAGATCTGAGAAGGGACAGACTGCCTACTCAAGTGGGTCCCTGACCCCTGAGTAGCCTAACTGGGAGACATCCCCCACTAGGGGCAGTCTGACACCCCACACCTCACAGGGTGGAGTACACCCCTGAGAGGAAGCCTCCAAAGCAAGAATCAGACAGGTACACTCACTGTTCAGCAATATTCTATCTTCTGCAGCCTCTGCTGTTGACACCCAGACAAACAGGGTCTGCAGTGGACCTCAAGCAATCTCCAACAGACCTACAGCTGAGGGTCCTGACTGTTAGAAGGAAAACTATCAAACAGGAAGGACACCTACACCAAAACCCCATCAGTACGTCACCATCATCATCAAAGACCAGAGGCAGATAAAACCACAAAGATGGGGAAAAAGCAGGGCAGAAAAGCTGGAAATTCAAAAAATAAGAGCGCATCTCCCCCGGCAAAGGAGCCCAGCTCATTGCCAGCAACGGATCAAAGCTTGATGGAGAATGACTTTGACGAGATGAGAGAAGAAGGCTTCAGTCCATCAAACTTCTCAGAGCTAAAGGAGGAATTACGTACCCAGCACAAAGAAACTAAAAATCTTGAAAAAAAAGTGGAAGAATTGATGGCTAGAGTAATTAATGCACAGAAGGTCATAAACGAAATGAAAGAGATGCAAACCATGACATGAGAAATACGTGACAAGTGCACAAGCTTCAGTAACCGACTCGATCAACTGGAAGAAAGAGAATCAGTGATTGAGGATCAAATGAACGAAATGAAGCGAGAAGAGAAACCAAAAGAAAAAAGAAGAAAAAGAAATGAACAAAACCTGCAAGAAGCATGGGATTATGTAAAAAGACCAAATCTACGTCTGATTGGGGTGCCTGAAAGTGAGGGGGAAAATGGAACCAAGTTGGAAAATACTCTGCAGGATATCATCCAGGAGAACTTCCCCAACCTAGTAGGGCAGGCCAACATTCAAATCCAGGAAATACAGAGAACGCCACAAAGATACTCCTCGAGAAGAGCAACTCCAAGACACATAATTGCCAGATTCACCAAAGTTGAAATGAAGGAAAAAATCTTAAGGGCAGCCAGAGAGAAAGGTTGGGTTACCCACAAAGGGAAGCCCATCAGACTAATAGCAGACCTCTCCACAGAAACTCTACAAGCCAGAAGACAGTGGGGGCCAATATTCAACATTCTTAAAGAAAAGAATTTTAAACCCAGAATTTCATATCCAGCCAAACTAAGTTTCATAAGTGAAGGAGAAATAAAATCCTTTACAGATAAGCAAATGCTTAGAGATTTTGTCACCACTAGGCCTGCCTTACAAGAGACCCTGAAGGAAGCACTCAACATGGAAAGGAACAACTGGTACCAGCCATTGCAAAAACATGCCAAAATGTAAAGACCATCGAGGCTAGGAAGAAACTGCATCAACTAACGAGCAAAATAACCAGTTAATATCATAATGGCAGGATCAAGTTCACACATAACAATCTTAACCTTAAATGTAAATGGACTAAATGCTCCAATTAAAAGACACAGACTGGCAAAATGGATAAAGAGTCAAGACCCATCAGTCTGCTGTATTCAGGAGACCCATCTCACACACAGAGACATACATAGGCTCAAAATAAACGGATGGAGGAAGATTTACCAAGCAAATGGAGAACAAAAAAAAGCAGGGGTTGCAATCCTAGTCTCTGATAAAACAGACTTTAAACCATCAAAGATCAAAAGAGACAAAGAAGGCCATTACATAATGGTAAAGGGATCAATTCAACAGGAAGAGCTAACTCTCCTAAATATATATGCACCCAATACAGGAGCACCCAGATTCATAAAGCAAGTCCTTAGAGACTTACAAAGAGACTTAGACTCCCATA